>NW_020290610.1:0-967 GCF_003184545.1 Aspergillus heteromorphus CBS 117.55 | reverse complement strand
ATAATTAAGATTAATTTTATAAAATTTCTAAATTTATTTAAAGAAATTTATATATAAAAATTATATTCTTTTAAAAATCTTTTTATTAACTTTTTTTAATAATTTATAATTTCTTAATAAAAATTATTTTTTTATATTGTTTACTAATATTCTTTTTATTAATTAATAAATATTTTATTATTTCTCTATTTTTATTTTATTTTTGTTTTTTAATAATCTTATTACTAACTAAAACTTTAATATAAAAAAGTTTTAATTTTATTTTTTTTTAATAAAATTATATTTAATAAGTAAAAACTTATTTGCTGATTTTATTTTTTTATTTTTAAAAATATTAATTATAAAAATATTTTAGTTTTATTATCTTTTTTATATTTATTTTTCCTTTTTTATTCTTATATTCAATAAATATAAAGTTATTATTAATAATAACCTTTATCTTTTTATAATTTAGAATTCTTTATTATTTATTAAAATTAGAATAATTAATATATTAGTCTATTATACTATATTATTATTAATTATTTTTTAATATATATTTTATATTTTTATTAAATAGTATTTCTCTAACTAGTATAGAATAATTATTTCTTATTAATAATATAAAATAATAATAATTATTATTATTTTTTATATATAATAATCTTTAATTAATTTAATTTATTTATTATTTTTAATTCTTTTCTTATTTCTTCATTTTATATTATTATATATATTATATTAAAGTCTTGTTATATTATGAATTATAAAATTATATATATTAATATTAGTTATAATAATTATTTTATTACTATAATTTAAGAGAAAGTTATTTATTTTTAAAATAAATTAATAATATAGCTTTGTCTTTTTATCTTATTTCAGATATAAACAGAAAACAATTATAGATCTTATAATTAAAATATTTATTAATTATAAAAATCTTAAATACTTTATAATAAATTTAGAGCTGTTATAAAAATAGATA
>NW_020290608.1:0-1883 GCF_003184545.1 Aspergillus heteromorphus CBS 117.55 | reverse complement strand
TTTTATAGCTTAAAATCTTTAAAATCTTTTAGTTTTTTATAGACTCTTTATATTTACTATTTTTTTATTAATATTATGATACTATAACTAGCAGCTTTATAAAGAAAAATTATAATATAATTTTTTATAATAATATATTATTTATTATCTTTCTTTTATAATTTCTGTATACTTAAGATATATTTATAAATAAAAGTCTATTTAATACTTATAAATAGAGTTTCTATTTTTATATTTTTTAATTTTTATAATCTAAATAGATTAAACAATTATTATAAAATTAATTTATTTAATTTTTTATAATTCTTAGCTGCTATTTTTTTTATAATCTAAATATTATAAAATATATTTATAAAATTCTGCATGCCTCAATAAAAAATAAAGTAAAATTAAAATATTATAAATTATGATATTTATTATATTTATTTATATAATAATTCTGGGCTTGTTATAAAATACTTAAAACTTTTATAATTAATAAATATCTTAATTATAAGATCTGTCTTTTTTAATTAGTAATATTATTTTTTAAAGAATTTTATTATTATAAATAATTTTTAATTATAAGTTTTTTATAATTTCTTTTTATTATAATTATTTTTTATAAATAAAATATAATTAAAATTTATTAATTATCTGTGTTTCTTTATAATAATATATTATTAATTATAAATTAGATATATCTATTTTAATATATATTTACTCTTCTTTTTTAAAATAAATAATTATAATATTTTTTATAAATATTATTTTTGATTATTTAAAACTCTTATAAGTATTAGCTTTAAAAATTTTTATATTAAATTCTTTTTATAAGATTTCTTAATAAGATTTATAAATAGAATTCTTATCTATAAATATTCTTAAATAAATTATTAAATTAATTTATAAATTTATAAATTATAATATATTTTTTATATTCTAAAACTTTAATTACTTATAAATTATTATAATTTATTCTAATTTTATCTATATATTTTTATAGTTAATAATAAAATTAAAAAGATTAATCTCTACTTATATAAAATAGTACTTACTTAGTTTTATATATAGATTTATTTTAATTAAAATTTATATAATCTTGTAAACTTACTTTTTATATATTTTCAATCTTATAAATATATTATAATATTATTAAAATAAATAATTATAAAATTATTTAAATAGTTTATAAATAAAAATTTATAAAGTCTTAAAATCTTACAGATATATTAATTAGTCTGGATAATAAAATTAAATATTTAAATAAATTATATCTTATTTAAAAAATTTTTTTTATTTATAATCTATTATAATTCTTATTTTATAATAAATTTCATAAGAATTAAATTATATAAATTATATTATTTCTGTAAGTTAATTAATATAGTTATTAATTTATAATAATAAATATCTATTTTTAATAATTTATTTATTTAGCTTATGGTAGTTAATATATATTTATAAATTTTTATTTTTTTTATAAAGAGAACTAATACTCTGATAAATAATTTTAAATAGTAAATCTATTTATATATATAAAATATTTTTATAAATACTTTTAAAATACTTTCTATTTCATAAATAATATTTTATAAATTAATTTTATTTTTATAAATATTATCTTGAGATTATAAAATGACTCTAAAAGTACTTCTGCATTTATTTCTTTATAAATAAATCTAGATTATTATAATTTATAATTATTTAATTTTTAATTTCTTTATAAGAACTCTGTTATAATAATATAATATATCTTGATTTATTATTTTTTATAAAATCTTAAGTAATATTAGTTAAACTCTATAATAAAAATCTTTATTTAAATTTATATATATATTTAATATAACTTTCTCTGTATTAGATATTATAATAATAATTCTTATAAATTTTATAATTATTTT
>NW_020290607.1:0-2096 GCF_003184545.1 Aspergillus heteromorphus CBS 117.55 | reverse complement strand
TTTAATAATATTTTAATAATAATAGATTAATATAATAAAATAGCTTATTTTATTTTTTTATAAAAAATCTTAATAAATAATCTTATAAAAATTTTATTAAAAGGATTTCTATTTATATAATATATCCGCGAAGATTATTATAAATTATAATAATATTCTTATAAAGAATTTTTAATCTGACTTTATTTATATATTTATAATAAAAAAAAAACTAAGTATAGCTTATTATCTATAAATTAATAATTAAATTAAAACTTAAATAATATTCTTAAACAGTACTTATAAAACTATATTAATTTTAAATAAGATAATTAAATAGATTTATTATTTATTATAAATTTATATATAATAATATCTTGCAAGTTCTTATAAAAAAATTATTTTTTATATTATTATTACAGAATATCTGCAAGTTATTAAAATAAATTTTTATATAAAAAAAATAAAGATTAAAGTCTCTAAATAAATTAAATATATTTAAAAAATTTATATTAAAATAAAAAAAAATCTAACTTCTACTTATAAGAAGCAGAAATAATTTTATAATTATAAAAATAAATAAAAAACTTTATATTAAAAAAATAATTTAGCTATTTATAAAATATTTTTTATCAAAATAGACTAATAAGAAACTTAATCTATAAAATAAAGAATTTTATTATATTATTAAATAAATAGACTTATAAGTCTATAAACTAGAGTTATTTATAAATTATAAATATATAATATATTCTATATATTAGTATTTTATAAATATTATAAAATAAATAAAATAAACTTGCAAAAATATTTTTTTATAAAAAAAATAATTATAAATATTATTTAAAAATTTTATTAGTCTTACAGAGTTAGAATAGATTTTTAAAAATTTTAATTAAATAAAAAAATTATTTTAATAAAAATAATATTTAAAAACCGGCTATAAATCTATATTATTTATAATTTTATAAAAAGTTTATTCGCGAGTATAGTCTTTATTTAAAAAATAAAAAAAAAAAGAAATAAGATAATAAAAAAAATTATTTATAAGAATTCTTATTTAATAATAATTTAAAATATAAGATATAATAAATATTTATAAAAATAAAAATAAATATATTAATTATTTAATCTATAAAAATAAATTTTATATCTAATTTAAATATAGTTATTATATCTCTGTTTATAATTATTATTTATATATATTATAAATATTCTTAAGTCTAAGAAATTATAATATATATTATATATTTAATTAAAAAAAAAGAAGCTGATTAGCTCTAGTTATAAAAAAAAATTTATAAAACTAAATCTAAATCTTTAATTAATAATAATTATTAAATTTAATAAAAAGAATAGATTATATTATTAGCTATATAATTTAATATTTTTTTTAATTAAATAAAGATTATAATTTTATTTAGAAAAAAAGATCTGACAAAATTATTAATATATTTATAAAGATATTAATAAATTAGTTTATTATAAATAAATTTATAAACTAAGCTGAAGTCTAGTTTATAATCTTAATATTTTATAAAATAAATTAATCTTAAATAAATCTAAGTATATTCTTTAAAAAAAATAATTTATTTATTTACTATCCGCGGATCGCGGATACAGTAAGAATATTATTTAAAATAATATTTTTATTATAATAATAAATTATAAAAAGAATATAGAAGATAGTATTATAAAAATTAAATTATTTTAAAAATCTTAGCTAATAAAATAATAGATTATATATAAATTAACTTCTTATATTTTATAAAAAAGACAGATATTTATTATAAGAAAAAAAATAAAAGAAATTATAATAAAAATAATAATAATATTAATAACAGCGGCGGCAGTAAAGATAAAGATAATAATAATAATAATAATAATAATAATAATAATAATAATAATAATAATAGTAATAGCAGTAATAGTCGCGGGAATAGATTATTTTAATTTTATATTAATTATAAGATATAAAAAAAACTTTTCTAAGAAATTACTTATCGCGGATACTCGCAGAAAGAAAAAAATAAAAAAAAAAAAAAAAAAATAAAAGCTTAATAATACAAACAGTAATTTTTTTAATAAAAATAAAACTAATAAATATATAATAAAAA